>NC_082648.1:13667500-13710000 GCF_028023285.1 Balaenoptera ricei
GTTTTCAGACATGCCATTTGGATCTTCAGGCAAAATGAATTTTCATATATATCAGTTAAGCTGAAGGCATGCATAATCCTCATTGGTCAGATTTTTTTCAGGTATGCCTAAGAAATATTCAGGAAGAGTCTCTTAATTATCTAATTCATTTAGAATATTCATAATCTGAGAAATTCTTGTAAACGCTTCCTCTCCATCCTCACTCCCAGACTCATTTATAAGGATGTTAAGAGGGATCCACTTTTCCGTGTAAGCTAGAGAGCTCTGTAATCTCTTGTTTATAGTACTTATGCAATCTTAGTAAGTAGTATATTGAGACAGACAAAGCTTTATTTAAAAAAGAAATTTCTCTGAAATTTTCCTAAATTAATCATAGAGTACCAGCTCATAAACTTATGATAAGGGAAGAAAATAAGGTCACTGATCCATTTTGTTCATCTTAAGGTGTCTTACAGATTATTAAAGCATGGCAGGGGTTAATTTGCCAATTTATGGGATGGATTGTTCCCTACCATTTATGCTCATAATAGGCTTAAGCCATATGACCTTTACCTCGTTTCTGACACACTACCAAAAGTAGACCTACAGTATAAAAGGGGACAACTATCATCTATACAGTATCAGTGCGTATTACCATTTCAAGGAGTCCCAAAGGATGTTTCTATCCCTTTTCCATCCAATTTTCTTTTTCACTACCTGGTATTGGCAAGCTAAACACAGACACAAAGATAAAAACCAAACAGACAACTTTCTCATGGGTAAGAACTCAGCCTATCTGTGTGCTGTATAACGCCTCCCACACGGTAGTGAGCATGCGTAGAGAACTACTTAATAATTCTTGTGTATGGGGGGCATAGCAAGAATTAAGACAAGACACATTTATATATTTTAAAGGTACCCAGAAAATTTTGCATTTTTACTAAATGTTAAACAGCTTTTGCTACATAGTCATAAATCAAGTGAATTCTGTATGGGTTAGTATATATCCATTACTAAAGTTCCTGGGGGTGGAGGGGGGGTTAGAGAAAAACTCAAGACATATAATCATTTAACATAGCAGTAATGAATATGGTTTACTACAGGCATCAGGGGAAAATGAGTGTTCATTGTAGTAGTGTCTTTTATTTCACAGCACCAGATGTTTCTATAGATTTTTTACCAGGTCAATGGCTCAAGTCACTAAATCAAATTCCCCCAAGCCAATGGAAAGCATAGTATTTGATGCAAATTAATTTATTATTTGGGGGAAAATGCATAAATAAATATCACTGCAGTAAACTTGAATTTTGAACAAAGATCAAGTAACTCTCTTAGTATTCAAGCAACCCTCATTCAGTGACTTGAATACACATGAATTTAAATAATGGTGTATATTTTTTAAAATACTGAGGATAAGACTTGGTTTAGTTATCCTATGTGAAAAACCCTCCTTCTGCAGAATGACTAGAGATGAACAGAGAAAGAAAAGTTTAGTTTTCTAAGGATATGAAATTGTAATCAGTTGAAAAGATCTTTAACTTCTGACTGCCGGATGGGAAAGTTTTATTGAATATGTTCTGTGGGAAGGAATGGAACATTTTCACAGACTGAGAAAGGGAATTGCTTTTCTGTCTATTACAAATATACTTCTCATCTCCTTTTCTATTTCACTCTTTTAAACTAAGGAATGCAGTGATAGAAAATGAAAACACTTTAAACATTCAATTCTCTTGTTTTAAACGGAAAAAAAGCTCACCCATTACAAGGCTGAAGAGAGTTGAACCTATTGTTCTCTCTCCTGTTGGGTCTTAGCCTGCACTCCACTGTCATAGAGATAAAGATAACGTGGGAGTGAAAAGAAGCAAAAAAGGAAACACCGAACATTTGAAAATGTACCAAGGAAAATATAAGAAATGTTTAACGTTAGTTTGAACTATGTTTCTAATTGTTGCACAGTTAGGCTACTTAGCACATAACTTTTAGAATACATTGGTGCACATAGATGACTTTGAATTTTTCTGCAGTTAAGCTAAAAAAAAGCTTTAAAAGTTGACCATATTTTTTTTGGGGGGGGGCACGCCACACAGCATGCAGAATCTTAGTTCCCCGACCAGGTATCGAACCCATGCCCCCTGCAGTCGAAGCACAGAGTCTTAACCACTGGACAGCCAGGGAAGTCCCCAAAATTGACCATATTTAAAAGGAACTAGATACATCTCCTGTTTAAAGGAGACTTACAGATTATTCCTTTCATAACTAAGCACTTTTATTCTATAAAATTAACTCTAATTTAGTGTATTAAGTTCAGCCTTGGTACAAGATAGTTTTTATTAACATAGGTAGATCATGACAAACAGGAACATAAAAGCCATTTGCTGAAAGTAATATTTAATATATATGTGAATATATACAGGTATAGTATATATGTATATTCTCTATATATGCTATATATATTCACATATATGTGTACATTCTCTCTCTTTATATGATAGATAACAGATATCTCTCTACATATCTGTATATAGGTATCTGTTCAGATGGATATATAGAGAGAGAAAACACACACACACACTCACTAGGTAGGTAGATATTATACAGAAAAAAGGGTTAATGGAAAAATTAAGTAAAACTTACTAAGTGCTTAACTACAATTTCAGTAAAAAACTACCAAAGGCCCATGCTATATAGTTGTATATTATGTGAAAATAAACAACTTGCTACCTGAAAATCCCAGAGACAACTTACGGTACAGACAGAAAGCTCAGGTTCAATGAACCCTTTTTAATGAAAGCGGATGCCTAGTGTGTGTAAGGTACTTAGCGAGAGACCCTGAGATGAACATGGCTGGGCGTGTGCTGTCGAGGAACTAGTGGGGACAATACCAGGGCAGAAGGTCAGGGTGCTCTGCAATCAAGACAGGACGGCGGTCACTCGGTCAGCTGTACTGCAGAGCCAGGGGAGAGATGTCATTTGAAGCAGGACCGGAATGACAGATATCATGTCAGAAGGTAGAGAACTGGTGGGAACTGAAAGTAGAGCATCTCAGGCGGAAGTTAGAGGGTAAGCAGAGCCTGGAGATGGTCAAGGTCAGGGTTTATTTATGGTTAGTTTAAAAAAGGGCAAATACGAGAGAGGTCTGTTAGGCTGAGGCTAGGTCGAGTACGAAGAGAAACCTGGAAGCCTGGATGGGTGACTCTGGCCTGGGTGACTGAGGGTTCACGTCTGGTGCAGCAGTATTTTCAGAGGATCCTCCGCATCTGTCTCTCACCCACGCTTGAGCAAAACTCCACTCGTCCTTGAATCAGACAGAATCGCCCTAGGCAGCATGAGGCTGGGTGTTCAAACCAACCCAGTGGGCTAATTCCTCAGCATCTGCCAATGACCAGTTGGATTTAGAGTATCAGCTCATGATCCAACCCATTCAAACAATGTGGTGAGGATAATAAAATTATAGGTAAACAGTTACCCCTGAATAGGAAGGGAGAAGACTTTTTTTTTAAAGGGATTAAAAAAAAAATTTTATTTATTTATTTATTTGTCTGTTCTGGGTTTCACTTGCAGCATGAGGGATCTAGTTCCCTGACCAGGGATGGAACCCGGGCCCCCTGCATTGGGAGTGCAGAGTCTTCACCGCTGGACCACCAAGGAAGTCCCAGGAAGGGAGAAGACGTACGTTTTTAGTTTTCGGACCTCTTGTGATCCTTACTTAGCACTATACTGGGAACAATAGAAAAATAAAGAGGAGTGCTAAATGTGAAGAAAGAGCTTTTGGTGGAAGCCATTACCATCCATCTCTCTGGGTCTTGCATTTTAGGTAAAGGAAAGACCAAGGAAACAATCTGGGAAGACTTTGTTGCAGACTTGCAGAAGAACCAAGTCGAGTTCCATGAATGGCTGGTTAGGTGTCCCTGCCCTAAACAATCACAGGATCTACTCCAGTTTGGCGACTGTGATGCAAAATAGGTTACTTTGGACTTTAGAGAGTCCAGGAAAACAAAATAAAACAGCAATACCCTCCACGCCTATAGTATAGACTCTTAACTTCACCATCGAGCTGGTTCCTTCTTTACCTCCAATCAAGTCATTAGCCAAGCTAACTATACTTTCCCTCACTGTCTACAGCTATGCTGACCAATATGGCAACCAGCCGCCACATGTGGCTATTGACCACTTGGTGTGTGGCTAGTCTATATTGAGATGTGCTCTAAGTGTGACATACACACCAAATTTCAACGTTTAGCACAGAAAATATTTCATGAATAATTTTTAAAATATTGATTACATATTGAAATGATAATCTTTTGAATCCATTTGGTTAAAAAAATATGTTTTTAAAATTACTTTCACCTTTAAAAAACTTTCCTTTTAACAAGGCTACTAGAAAAGTTAAAATTAATATGTGGATCACATTATATTTCTATTGGACAGCGCTGGTCTACATCCTCAGCTTTCCTTGTACCCATGGATATACAAGGCTTAAAATGGTTAAACAAATGGAGAGAGAGAATTTTCTAATTGAAACTCATCCTAGAAATCTCTCTGCCAGTGTTCTATGCCTAAGGTCAGAGATATTTTATTATTTTTTTTATGGAACTACAGTTGATTTACAATATTGTGTTAGTTTCAGGGGTACAGCAAAGTGATTCAGTTATATATATATATTTTGAAAAAGAATACATATATATTCTGAAAAAGATATATATATATTTTTTTTTTCAGATTCTTTTCCATTATAGGTTATTACAAGACATTGAATATGGTTCCCTGTGCTATACAGTAAATCCTTGCTGTAGGCCAGAGATATTTTATTCCAACTTAAAAGTACGTATGCTAATAGTGTGAATCGTGATAGCGCACCCATAATCTGAAATAGAAGACACTGTCCCACCTATTTTTCCAGTTTTAGGCTTACTCAGTGTTAACTTCATTCTAAACTTATTATTTTCTGCTCCATGAAGGCAGCAACAGAATAACACGTAAAGAAAAATGAGCTGGAGGCCTGTGCTACCTCCCCATCCTAGTGTTGCTATAAAGGGCAGGGGATACCCCACGTCTACGTACAGAAGCTTACACCACTATTTAGTATCAGAACTGCCCTAATAACCTAACCCTCCTTACCCAAATCTGGTCCTTTTCTCACTATACTTCTCTGTTTTCATCTGGAAAAATCTGGTGAGAAGGGGTTGCACTGGACAAAAGTCTCTAAGTTGCTGACCCCGAGGGCTGATTTACATAGAATTGGCATCTCGCTCCACACCTGACTCAGTTAAAAGTTGCAAACGGTGTTTAAATATTATACTTTCACTTTCAACAAACAACTGTCAATTTCTTCTCATACCCATTTTCCAAAGCCTTATGAGCAGGTGTTTCTGCTGCTTAACGAACATCACAGCGACCTACTGGGAGAAGCGATTCAGAGAAAAGTTAAAATTGAATATTTTTCCTTCAGCATTTGATGAGGATAATACTTCTGGGCAAACATGGCAATTGTACCAACATTTCATAGAATCATAAAATCTTAGTCCTCAAAAGAATCTTCTCTAGCTAGAACAGAAGAAATGTGTCAAGCTTGCTATTTATTGTTGTGATATGTAAAAGACAAGGTTTTTCAAAGTTTTAGATACACTTATGGAAAAGGTTAGAATAATAAGAGGTAGAAATAACAAGAAACAGTAAAATAAAGGATAATGTATATGAACTGAAACTGGGAATAGATTTTTTAAAATAATAGAGGTGGAGGGCTTCCCTGGTGGCGCAGTGGTTGAGAGTCTGCCTGCTAATGCAGGGGACACGGGTTCGAGCCCTGGTCTGGGAGGATCCCACGTGCCGCGGAGCAACTAGGCCCGTGAGCCACAACTACTGAGCCTGCACGTCTGGAGCCTGTGCTCCGCAACAAGAGAGGCCGCGACAGTGAGAGGACCGCGCGCCGCAATGAGGAGTGGCTCCCGCTCGCTGCAACTGGAGAAAGCCCTCGCATAGAAACGAAGACCCAACACAGCTAAAAATAAATAAATAAATAAATAAATAAATAAATAAATAAATAAATAAATAAATAAATAAATAAATAAAATAATAGAGGTGGATATTTCAACGAATCATTATAGCGTCTCTGCTCTAATTTTAAGTTTTTAATGAAGGGGAGGGCAAATCAGTCACAATTATATGAGCATAAAAAGTCTATGACTATTTTTACAGACATTGTGGGCAATTTAATCACTGTATATCTCTCCCTCGATATAACTAAGGAAGTCGTTGGTAGATCAAAATAAATAACTCACTGGTTTTAGCCACAGTACAATAAATGCTAATTAGATTGTGCTATATACAATTTTATAATAAAAGTTTTAAAAAATTTTTTAAACCGATAATCTGTTCTATCATGAGTTTTTCAAAAAGCTTTGCCTACTTAAAATTGTATAGGTCTTTCATGGTGGAAACTTTTTAAGTAAGTAATATTTTCCTAAAAATCAGCAAGGAAGTCTTTTACTATCTTTACAGACTTCTTAGAGGCCCATAACTACCTTCTCTTTTAACCTTCTTTTTCACACTTTTATCTGTATATATTATATAATAAGTGAACAAGAAAGTAAGTGAAGAGGGATCTTATTTGAAAATATTATTTTTACCCATCTCAGAACTAATGAACCTGAAGTACTGTAATGTTTCAACAGAAAAGAAATGAGAAAACAAAGCATTTTCAGGGAAGTGATGAAGGTCATGTTGTAAACAGTTATTCGAGAACTAACCATGGGAAAGACCTTTCTTTGAATAAGCCAGTAATATTTTCATACGTCAATTTCACCATATTTCCAGGTGCCACTCACTCATTCATTCAGGCACTGACCAAGACTCACTAAAGCTCCCCTGGGAAATTCTGACGCCATGATGGCAGTGTAATTGAAACTGCAATGCAAAAGTCATTTATTCTGATGTAAAGTGTATCTTTCATATCCAGAGATTATGAGTTAGTGACAGTAATGGCTCCATTATTTATAAAAGGTAAATAAGTCACTTAAGCTAGAATAGGTAAGGCATTTATTTATTCTTGCAACCAGCCAGTGAAATTTCAGACAAACATTTCTTCTAGGATTAATTATTATGTCTTACTTCAAAGAAAAAGTGCTTTACAGGATAAGAGTGACAACCTGTCTGAGAACCTGTTATCTACAACTTAGTTTCAAATTTTATTTAAATCTTTTACCTTACTTCTTTGAAGAAACAATTTAATTACAATATTTTCTTTTAAAGTAAATAGCAGGATTTGGGACATTGTATAATTGATTTTATAAGTTAACTTTACTAAAGAAAAGAGGTGCAGAAAATGTTATCACAGATATTCACCTTCGTTTGTAACTGAGGTTATTTTGTTACAGAGGCACCACAGTATACCCTAGCTCTGAATTCCATTAACATAATCACCAAAGATTCATGGAATACATCTTATTTGTTCTCTTTTAAAAAATTATTTTCTGCCAAACAAATTTAACATCTGACACCATTTACTTCTTTAGAATTTTAATGGACAATTGTTCTTAATCCTTACAAGAAAGTGGTTTCAAAACTACCATTTAAAAAACTATCATTTAAAAAAACTATCATTAAAAGATCATATATGGATTAACTATCTATAATAGTAAGGGTATTCATAAGTCACAGTTTGTCCAGGACAATCTGGTATGTATAACTTTAGCCCAGTCTAATTCTCAGCAGCGCTCTGTCTTGATCGAAAGCATCCTGGGTTGAATAGAAAATTATATGGCAACTCTAGTAAAGCCAAAGATCAATGAGAATTCAGACGTTTCAAACTTTCTGTTCTTCAGCTCCTTTTTTTACCCAAATAGTCATACTGAACTAAATACCCTTCAAGGGCTTTTGTATAATTTTTAAATTCTGTGATTCTTCATTCTAGTTGAAGTATAACTGGATGATTCAGGTAAATGTTAATTTGGAAAATTTGACTTTTAGTTGTCAGACTAAATTTGTAACACTCTCTTAAAACACAGTTAAAAGGGAAAGTATACAACTTTTATTCAACGTGAGTTAGTATTTTAAAAAATATATATGCATATTATATATATATTCAAATTGAATTTTTAATTTGAGAAGGCTTTAAAGGATTTTTGAATTGTTTTAAAGTAGGATTTAGAAGAATTATAAAAATAAAGCCAAGAAAACAATTATTTGTAGGCTTAGACAAATTCCTTTTTGGAATAAGAAATCAAAAAACATAGAAGACTCCCTTCCCCCCCCCACCACCCCACACACACAAAAAACAGTTTTGTGGAAAGAAGTATAATTCTTGAGTACTAATTTGTCCAAACTTGATGCTTTCCATAATAAATTATCACAACACTCACTTAACACAGCATTATGGAGGAGAAATATTGAAGTTAAATTTTTGTGTAGCAAAACTATACAAAAAGAATTACAGTCAAACCTGTAGATTTATATATATACACATACAAAATCATTCATAAACATAAATGATGTTTTCTGCATAGTTTTTTAGAGCATTTTCCTTTGTAAAATGTTATTTCCATAGCACTGAGTTTAAGTAAAGACTTCATTTTTGGAATGTGTATGTATTTTCTTTATAAAAAGATAGAGCTACTGAGGTATTTCCTTTGTTGTGTCACCTTTAGGACTTATTATTTGAAGTACTTCTTAGAAATTGCTATGCCACAGTGTCCAGAATTTTAACTATTCCTTAAACACTTCTAAAGCTGGATGTCAAACCCTTCATAAAGAGACAGTGTATTGGGGTGTGTAACATCAATATATATCCACCTTCCAATTTATAAAATACACTGAGTTCAGTTATCTCTAGAGTCATGCATATATTATTAACCATATAAAGTTCTGCTCAATGTCAATAAAGTAAATATTTTTGTAAGAAATCTACACAAACCACTTTGGGAAAACCTGTTTATGGAATATATGTTAGAATAATTTACTCTAAGAATATTACATAAGGCAGAATCTGCTAAAATATTTGAAATGAATTCATTCATCTAATTTTCTAATGGTGTGATAATACCATGTGGATATGAAAGTGGGTTATCAAAATGGGAAATTACAAATATGAAACCTATAGTGATTGAAAGCAGAGATGTTTTCAAAGTAATGAGTACAATTCTCAAAATACTTTTCTATGCATTTATTACATGTTTTCCTACCCAGGTACATTTTATGAAGGATAAAATGATGCTTAAAATCACTTGAAATTTTAATTTTTTTTCTATTAAAGTTGGGAATAGGCCATTTAGTTAAATCATAGATGAGGGGAAAATATTAATTACATATATTTCAATGTCGATTCATAAATGCCCATTACATAAACCTTTAATTAACATACATTACTCATGTAAATATTATCTGGGGTTAAGTGAGAAAATAGTGAATAAGGCTTGAAAAACTTAATATCATTCGTGAACAAAGTCAGACAGAGCAGAAATAAAGATTTCGAACTCAGACATACTGAATATGGAGAAGTGAGCTACTGGATTTGTTGGACAGCTGATATTTACTGGTAACCAGAGGCCCTGAAAAGACAACTTAAAAGATATTTGAACGCGTGCGTGCACGTCTTTCTATGTGCTTGTGTGTCCACATGTATAAATAAAGTACTAACCTACTAGTTATCTCTTTTTTACTCTCAGCCTGTCAAAAAAAACCCTGTCAGCTGCAAAAGCGATAAGGGGGGCAGTTTAAAGAAGATACTGGAGCGTTAAGCTTCTTAATGTGCCAAGAATCAATCCCATGAAAGCAAACAACTTGAAAAAAGGGTTATATGTATTTAGGAAAGCTCTCAGGCTCCCTTCCCAGCTCTGCTCGAGCCGGAACTGGTGTTCAAGTTTTCTCACCCTAATGACCCCTGAAGCAGCCCTGAGGGATTGCAAAACAAGGCCGTTACACAAGGCAGCTTGCTAATTGAGAAGTTGATCGGGGGTAGAGAAATCCTGCTTTACCACGTTAAGTGTCGAAATCAAGCATGACTAGATTGACATTGCCAAATCACCGTCTGGAGGCCACTCCACGCCAGGAGCAGCAGGGCTTTTCACACCTGATAGGCCCTCACTCCATCTACATCAAGTCACATTAAGAAAGGAATGTATTAGGAACCGGAGCCCGCGCCCGAAGCACGTTACTCCACCGCCTAATTGCTACTTCTCTTCTTTCCCCAAGTAGCAGACGTGTCCACGTGGTGGACCTGCAGCTTGCCTGTCCCCTCCGGAAAACGAGTCTTCCCCACCCACTCTGCCCATCTTTGCTATTACAAAAGTGTTAACACCACCAAACCCCGGAACCAGTCAGAGGAAGAGAGTAGGGCTCGAAATTTGGTATTACATGCGGCAATCACGTGGATGTAAATTACAGAACCCTTGGAACGGTTTCTAAAGATTGGCTCTTTACAGCTTTTTTCTTTACCCTTCCTCCCTCCCTCCCTTCCTTCCTTCCTCCCTTCCTTCCTTCCTCCCTCCCTTCCTTTTTTATGAAGTTGCAGATTCACGATGTATGATCAACGAAATCGCCTGAAAACGGATAGTGATTTAGACGCTGCATGGTGTGCTGAAGAGAGGAGAGGCCTCCTGCTTTTGAACTTTGAGTCCCCAGTCACGGATTTGCTGCTCTCCAACCTAAAATCTCCTGTGACAGATGGCATAATAGATATTCCCGACAGTCCGGACTGGCAGGCTGATATTACTTGGTGTTTTTTCCTACACTCTACCTCTTGACAGGTTCAAAGCACTTCACCAACAATGTGTTTGAGGTGTGTGTGTGTTTTTAGCTGAGACAATGGAATTAATTCATATCTGTCCTCTGTTAACTGCAGGGTACACGGGGAAATAAATAGCTTGTTTCCAACAGCAAAGCTTTGTTTTTTTTTTTTTTGCCATTACAAAAAAATTCTTATATAAATTTGTAAAAGGAAAATTTATCTTTACCATGCTTATCGGGAGGTGGCAGCCATTCTATAGGTGGGGAAACTGAGGCACAGAGGCAGCAGTGACTCACCTCAGAACTTTTAGTCAGTTAGTAGCACTGATGGAAACCTAGCAGGTCTATGTTTTCTGATACCCAGATGGGTGCTCACTCTACTAGATTTTCTCTCTTGCCCTTAATCCACGTTGACAGATAAAACAGTGTGATAATATGGTAACAAAGAGAAACACACAAAACACACACAAGAGAAAAGATATTTTCTTACCCAGCAAAAGGTGACAGGGCAATCCAATGTGTTATATAACCCAGCACTGCCTTCCAAGACATAATCTAAGCTTAATATTACGACATCTGTTGTGTTTTTTTATAAAAGGTTCATCATTCTCTTTTGGAACACAAAATTAATAAGTAAACCCACAAGAATAGAACACCACTAAAATTGAGGCTTTACTTATTTTAGAAAACATAAGCATGAGATAAATGTCCACAAACTAAAGGTAATTCTATCTACAGAGCATTTTTAATGGAAAAAGCAACTAAAAGACTAAGTCCTTGCTGATAATTAGACCTCAGCAACTTAGACAAATCAGTCAAAAGATTTTCCTGTGCTTACATTTTAAAGAAACATCTCAACTCAATATCAATATGAAATCTGGTCAATTATGTAAGGGCTAATATTTATTCAGTCTTGTCTCTGTACCTGACACTGTTCTAAGCATTTTATATGAGTTATCTCATTAATCCTCACAACAAATGCATGACACAGGTGGTAGTTTATTCTCCCATTTTATGGATAAGGAAAATGAGGTATTCAGACTTATGTAACATGCCCAGAGTTGAACTACACGGATCTCCCTCTTACCCCAATAGAACAGAGGGAACTTCAAGGGCAATTCACTATTACCACCTCTTATCTCTTTTTACTTCCTGACCTCTAGGAAGGGCTTATACATACTTAAAGCTAAATTCTGTCTCCTTAGACCTTCCACTCACTGGGGCTTTACTTAACAAGTTTGCTTCTCCTTATATATAACATCTTTCTCTTCCTCAGACCACAGCCCCACCCTGCCCTGTCACATTCAATGTTGAAATGAACATCGGGACCATCTGCAAGTCCCTCAAACCAGACTTCTCAAATGCATCTCTGACTGTTCCTCCTCTCCTCAGACCCCCAAAGCCAACCCTGCTAGTTCTCTCTCGTAAATGCCATAAGAACCTTTCCTTTTTCTTCCTTCTCAGAGACAGCCTTCTAGAAATGATCCTGAAGGAAATGCTCCTTTGCATGCATCATCTCTCCCCTGGACTCAGGCTGTGATTTCCTAGCTGAATGACTTTTCTACCAACCTGCCTTGCCCTGCTCTCCACTCTCTACCATGCAGACAGTTACCTTTCTATGACACAGATGCAATTCATTGCTTCTGTCTATAACCTTCTATGGCTCCTCCCTGCATGCAGAATAAATGCACAAAGGCATGAAAGGGTCACTCTGTCTGGCCCCGGTCTTCCCTTCCACAGCGGTGCCTCACCCTCAAAATGTTCTCTTCTTGGACTTACCATCTACTTTCATGCCTGTTCTATCACACCTGCCTGTTGAGCCCCTACTAAATTTATTTTTCCTGGCAAACTATGACTCTTTTTCTGTATTCAGCTCAAATGCCACTGAATCTATGAAATCCCTCTGATTTCCCTGAGGCAAAATGAGTAACACCCTCCTTTGGCTATTTAAGCACTTGTTTTCATATACTAATGGCCCTTACAGCATTGGTACCAGTTCATGTCCTTCTGTTTGTTTCTTTCTTGCTGGATAGTGAGCTCCCTGATAGCATGCCCTCTCTTTTCCTCAGTGCCTGACACGTGTAAGATTCCTAGGCTTTGAAACTACTGAATGACAGAGTGGGGACATAACTGGAAATTAGCACTCTTCCTTTGTCAAGTAAATAGATTTCACATAGGAATTTTACTTATACCTACTACACTCGTATCACCTATTTTTAAAAAAGCTTTATTGGAGTATAGTTGATTTACAATGTTGTGTTAGTTTCAGGTGTGCAGTGAAGTTATCATATACATATATTCATTCTTTTTCAGATTCTCTTCTCATATAGGTTATCATAGATTATTAAGTCGAGTTCCCTGTGCTATACAGTAGGTCCTGTTTTTGAAATCCCACTTTGAACTCAGTGTATAATGGCTATACCACCTGTAGATGGAAGTCAAAAATAAAGTATTTAGAAGCTGTTACAAAGACATGACTAGACCACCATCCCCATGTCCTTTCTTGAACTATACCTTACAGAAATAACCCAATTAGGGCACAGCTACACTATGTAAAGCTACCCTAGGACCATGTTAGGCAACATCATCAGTACTTGCTGAAACTAAAAACAAATTAGGTCTGTCTCTGATCATATTCAAGATGGTTTAGGTGGCAACATCAGAACTTAGCTATTAGCAGCTGCAGAAAACCTGCAACTGGTGTCATCTTTACTCATCATATCTGGTGATATTTCTTTACCATCATTACCCCATTGCCCTAAAGAGTAACACAAAGCACAGGTCATAATATGATGTATCTAACTTAGGTAGGCAGCTCTAAAAGTGCACCAGCATTCAGTCTCCATGTTGTGAGGAAGCCCAACTCCTTCTTATTCTCAAGATCCATCTCCTAAATCTCCTTTCCAGCTTCCAGAACCTTCTCTCACTGCAACTCTTCCATGAAGCTCAGCTATTAAAAATCACATTTTCCTAACCATCTGACAATTATTCATTGCTATTTTGATTATATATCTTGTTACTTTATTGTAATCAAGCATTGCTAAATATTTCATTCTATCCCACTCCCTCCTCCTGTCTTCCATTCAATATTTATTGAACACCTACTACCTGCCAGGTTTTCTACCAGATGCTGGATACAATCAAACAAATAAGACCCTCCCTGCCCTCAAAACGTTTGCAGTCTAGTGCTGGAGTGATAGACAAGTAGGTATAACAATGACAACAAAAAGTTCATTCTCTCCTCATAACAAACCAGTCTGCACACATTTGGAAGAGGATTTTTCCTTAAAACACCATTTTCCTCATTTCATTAATATGTTCAATGACTTTCAATGGCTCCATATTAGTGACATAATTATATTCATTCTGCCCAGGTTGGCTCTCTGAGCCAATTCTACAGGACAACAGTTCTCTCCCTTTTCTGAATTTAAGATTCCTAAATATTGCCTGGGGCCCACTTATACTAAAAATATTACCTATTACTGATCTGAAATTTAAGTTTAACTAGGGATCCTGGATTTTGTTTGGCAACTCTGCACTTAATTGGACCAGCCCATTTGCCTCATTGTTAAATTTGCAATAGATTCCAGTGCTTGGGTGAGCAGCTACTCCATCTGAAATGTATTCTCTCCTCATCTTTCATACCAATCTCATCTCCTCCCATAAGTCTTCCCAAGCAACAGAGACTGTGCTTTGATCTCTTATAGCTTAATTCAACTTAGAAAATATTAAGTAACTACCTAAAGTGACAGTTATTGTAACTGTCTCAAATGGAATGGAGTATCTGAGGCATTCTAAGAGAAATTTTTTCCTTCTAAAGATTGAATAAACTACTCAAGTTTGAGAAATATTGTTTTACCTAGTTCACTTGGACAATATAAATAATTCAAAATAATTTCTCACCTCTTCAGTGGGAGGAGTCGAGTAGAAAGGGAGCGAGCGGGAAGAGTGGTAGAAGTTGTGCTCTCTTTAGTACAGACCCATCTCAACCTGGCCCAGGCTCAGGTCTCACTCTAAAAATTCCATACCTCACACCTGTTAGGATGGCTATTATTAAAATGACAAGAAGTAACAAGTGTGGGTGAGAATGTGGAGAAAAGGGAACCCTCATGCACTCTTGGTGGGAAAGTAAATTGGTGCAGCCACTATGGAGAACAAATGTGAAGGTTCCTCAAAAATTTGAAAATAGAGCTACCATATGATCCAGCAATTCCACTTCTGGATATTTAGCCAAAAGAAACAAAAACACTAACTTGAGAAGATATATGCACCCCATGTTTACTGCAGCAGTATTTACAATAGCCATGATATGGAAACAACCTGAATGTTCATCAATGAATAAATGGATAAAGAAAATGTGATGTAAAAAAAAAAAAAGAAAATGTGATGTATATACACGATGAAATATTGTTCAGCCGTAAAAAAAGAAGGAAATCTTGCCATTTGCAACAACATGAATGGACCTTGAGGGCATTATTCTAAGTGAAAGAAGTCAGACAGAGAAAGACAAATATTGTATGATCTCAGTTATATGTGAAATCTAAAAACAAACAACAACCAAAAAAATCCAAGACTTAAGAATACAGAGATAGATTGGTGATGGCCAGAGGTGGGGTTTGGGGAGGTGAGCAAAATGGGTGAAGGGGGTCAAAAGGTACAAGCTTCCAGTTATAAAACAAGTAAGTCCTGGGGATGTAATGTACAGCACAGTGACTATAGTTAATAATACTGTATTATATATTTGAAAGTTGCTAGGAGAGTAGATCTTAAAAGTTCTTATCACAAGAAAAAAATAGTAACTGTGTGGTGATGGATGTTAACTAGATTTATTGTGGTGACCATTTCACAATATACACAAATATTGAATAATTATATTGTACACCTGAAACTAATAAAATGTTATATGTCAATTACATCTTAATAACCAAATAAAAATTTTAAAGCACTACATTAATTAAATTACATTAATTCACTAAAAGAATACATTCAAGAAGAAATCATTCATAGCTGTATACTTTAATAAAGTCTCACTTGAAATAAAAAAGCAAAAAATTGTTCTTTATTCCAACGAAATATATTGCATTGTTAAGGTCTAGTATATTACACTTATACACACGCTTGACAGAATATATCATTGCAAATAGGTGACCTTTTCCAACCCAAAACACTCTCTAGAGCCTAGTTAAAAAAAAAAAAAAAAAAAAGCATTGATTACAAAGGTCATAAACTTCCACAGGAATTTTTTTTTTTTTAAAGAGAACAAAATTTCTTCTCTTCTAGCATTGTGTATATATATATATATATATATATATATATATATATATATATATATATGCCCCCCACTTACATTCACTTTATTAATATATTTAGAGAAACCATTATGAAATGGTCTGGCTGTTTTCCAATAGGCTTAAGAAACCAAAAACAAAGAATAATTCTAAATTTCTCTATTTGTTCAGAAAATTATCACCAGAAAGATAATGACAGGCTTCACAGGGAGCTATGTGGTGAGCCACAGAACAGAATTAAAATCTAATGTATCTGATGCCACTGATCAGAAACACGTTTCCTGGTAGGTACTTCATACCCTCCCAGGCGTACATTTAATTAACTAACAAGTTAGCCGTGGTGTACCACTGGCTTAAAAAGGTAACACAGATGTATGAGTGAATAGTTCTCTTGCTTCCTATAGGCAGCATTATGGCACACTATGACTACAGTTACTGCAGACTAAAGTATACCCCTTGAACCTTGGGAACTTTGGCTAAATAACCTAATCATCCTGTGCCTCAGTATCTTTGTCTCAAAAATGGGTGTAATAATAGTTCCCAAAGGCTACATGAGATTACATCTGTAAAGCACTCAGCACAGTTCCCACCTGGTGGCAAATACCTCCTAAATAGTACTAAAAGATAAGATATAGAAGGCAAAGATTTGTCTGTTTTTTTTCACTGCTACTATCTCAGTATCCAGAATAGAGTAGATCCTCAAGAAATATTTGCCACCATCTGAGTCTCACTTCTGTTGACTTTATTTCACAATGTTAAAACCAACCCTCATAATTCCACTGCCATTATAACACCTCTACCCTCAGTCCAGTTGAAATTTTTCTATATTTACCCAGTATTTGTAAACAGAAAAATATAGGACAATCTTTTTAGTAGAGTTTTTCTTTAAAAATATTTCTTCATATAAATGCTGGCCGAATGCTTATGAATTTTTAAAGTTTTATTACCACTCAATGAATTTCTTTTCTTCTCCATTTCTAAAATGTCACTTTTTGGCATAGAGTAAAACTCCAAATTCTATTTACCTTGTCTTTTAGCTAGCTACTCTGCCAAATTTTCTTATTAATTCTTGAGTTTTCCCAATTATCCCCAAAGAAAATAATTCTCTTTTTAATATTTATACTGATTATTTCATTTTCTTATCTTGTTACATTAGCTAAAACCTTTAAAACAACATTGAATAAAAGTGACAATAGTGGATATCCCTGTCTTTTTCCTGAGTTTAGTGGAAATGACTTTAGTATTTAACTGTTTTATATATTTGCTGTTAGGTTTCAGTAAATTTTCTTAATCATATTTAATTGGCTTCCTCTTATTTCTCTTTAGCTGGAAGTTTTGCAGTGGCTGCTGAATTTTTATCAATTGCCTTTTTGGCACATACTGCTCTAGCCATGGTGTTTTCTCCTTTAGTTTGATAATACAATAAATGAGGTTGCAAATCATCCTGGTGTTCCTTCTTTGCATTCCAGAAATAATCTTACTTGTTCCTAGTGTATTATTTATTTTATACACTGACAGACTAGTTGCTAATACTTTTTGAGTATTAATCATAAATACAATTAGTTTCTATATATTTTTATATTATCTTTATCAGGTTACAGTACTATATGGTACTATATTAGAGTTACGTTAATTTTGTATAAGTTGAGTTTGGGATATTGTTTCCTGTTAACATTAAATTACAGATGCCAAGGAAGTTGCTAAATATATATGGCTTAAGCGTGGAGGAGAATAATGCACTGCAGGTAGAGATTTAAGAGTCATCCCAATATGAGAGGAATTAAAATCATGAAGACAGATAATATCTCCCAGGAAAAAGTATACCTCAATAAGATCAGTGTTCCTAAGGTACATTCCTTCACACTTTTAAGTGTCTGATGGGGATGAGACACCCAGAAAAGAATCTGAACTGTGTAGGGTCATGGCATCCAAGATAGTAGAAAGCTTTTACAAAGGAGTGATCAACATTATTAAAAGGAAAAAAAGCTATAAGATGACCCCTGAGAAAATGTCCATTCGTTTCAGCAATTAGATATCAAGAAAAGCAATTTCAGTAGAGTAGAGGTAGAAGTCCGATCACAAGTGGATGAGGTTGAAGAAGGGGAGATTATATTTCTAAAAATATTGGACAATAAAGGAATTGGACAATACCAACATATATCTGTAGGATAAGGCTTTTTTCTTTCAGAACCAGAAAGTCTTGAGTATATTCATATGTTGAGGGTCAAAAGTTTAAAGAAAAGGAAATATTAAAGATAATACGGAGAAAGGAGATACCTCATCACAAGAAAACCCACAGGATACTGGAGGGGATGGAGCCAAGGACATAGAGTTGGAAAAGTAACAGGAACACCTTATTCACAAAGATGAGATTAAAAAAAGTTAAAGATAAATGGAAAAGTAGATGAAATGTAAATGGTAGTAAGAAGCTGATTTATATCAAGCCTGATGGCTTCAATTTTGAAGGAGGCAGCAAAGGCATCTGCTGAGAATGAAGAGGCAGGACAACTAGCCAAAAAAAGGGCCTCAAGGGGAAATGTGAATGTTCAGTAGAGCTGTTGAAGGTCGTGGGCAAGGATGGCGGCCAAGTACAAATAACTGGCTCATCCCTTGAGACTGGGTGAGAGGAAAAACCAATTATTTGTGAGAGCATCAATCTATATTTTATTTACTTGTTTCCAGCAATGCTCAGCCATGCTATTGGAGTAGAAAAGCAGGGAGTGGTATACCAATGCCAATTTGTCACCCTAGAGCCTTGCTGGGCTCTGAGATAGAAAGGCAGGCATAGTAGAAGATGGAAGTCTTGAATGACCAACAGTTGGGTTCATGCCGGGCAGCGAAGGACAGAAGCCTGATAGATGTGACCAAATTAGGAGAAAAAGACATAATGGAAGAGCTGAATGCAAGTGAGTCAAGATGATATTATGGAGTTTAAGATTCCTGAGGTGGGGACTTCCCTGGTGGTCCAGTGGTTGAGACCCCCATGCTTCCACTGCAGGGGGCACGGGTTCAATCCCTGGTTGGGGAGCTCAGATCCTGTATGCCGCATGGCGCAGCCAAAAAAAAAAAAAAAAGATTCCTGAGATAAAATATTTTTCTTTAAGGACAAGAAGCTGTATGTGATCCTAGGACTGGGGGAATGTAGGGTTAAGGAGGTTCAACAACTTAGGACTGGTTTCAGATGGGTCAACTGTAAACCTTTTCAAATCTCCTACAATTTATAGCAAGAGAGAAATTGACAGGAATGAGAAAGGGTAAAAAGTAGTGTAACCAGATTGTATGAATTTTATTGAAGGACAATGCATTTTTATTAGTGGATGGAGATGGTTGTGTGTATCCAAGAGAATGCCAACTTCTTCTTTTGGTTTCATGGAGCATGGGATTTACAAGCGCTAAGTAGGACTGTGCCCTTATGGATACCTGACAGGGACACCGCCTCCTTAAAGGAGAGGCAAAATTCAGTTAAAGCGATGATGAAACTCAGTTAAAGACAATATTTTGATGGAAAAAGCCAAAATATTGTAGACATAGAATAATTATTGACAACGACATGTGGCTTCCAGAGGACCCAATGGAAAAGTGTTGAGTTGAGGCAGCAGTCAAAATACAGAAAATGGGGAAAGGGATGGAAGTGAAGAGGATTAGATCAACATTGATGAGTGAAGGGGTGGTGGCAGTGGATTTGCCTTTCATTCAGTGATGAATAATTACAAGGCTGAATGGCCTGTTTAGAAGTGGATAGGAAAAGACTCTGAAAAAGAATGGGTATATGTATATGAATAAATGAATCACTTTGTTGTACACCTGAAACTAACACAACATTGTAAATCAACTATACTCTAATACAAAATAAAAATTTAAAAAAAATTTAAAGAGAAAAAAGTAGCTATAAGTTTATAATTTAAAAAGAATAAGTAGATGGCCTCAAGTGTCTTAACTTGGGCACAGTGAGGGTCCCTGAAAATATATTGCTTAATCCCAGGGAAACTGCAATGGCTATGAGGTTCAAGCAGAGGCAAAAGAGCTCTTTTCTCAGGAGGGCCTCCCACCTCACAGAGCAGTGAGTTCCCCACTGCAGTTCTCTCCAGGGTAGTTCACCCACTCTGATTATTTAAACAATTTCATTTCCATGATTTCAAAATCTCCCAGGAGATTTCTGAAGCAGGGATATAACGGGTATATGTGGGATGCAGGATGGTGATCCTGTCTTCAAGAATTCGAGATGCTAAGAAACATTTTCAAACACCTCAGCCAATTGTATGGATTAAAAGGCCTGGTCAAGTATTTAAAACCAGACTTCTAGGGTTCTGATTAAGAGCTCACATACTAGTGCTTATGGACCACATTAGAATTAGTTGCCAATATCTTAAATCTAAGAGATTTCATTTAAAGATCTAGAAAAAATATCTAGTTCATCTGGAGAAATCAGCAGTTTTAGGCTCATATTCTGCTGAAATAAAGTCATAGCTGCTCCCTTGGGATAGGACATGCAAGCCCCAATTCACTATATCATTTTACCTTCATGGAACCTAGCCCCTGGAAGCATTTGGGTTTGTAATTGCTGTCTTAGCCCTTGGTGAGATAATTATTCAGCCTATTTTATTTACGTCAAAGTATCACTGTAAGAAATAAGTTATTGATTACTACCTCATGAAATAAGCTTTTCATACATACGTTTATGTTAAAATAATGGATTAATTCTGTGCTAAATAGTCATCTGGCAATAAAGATGAAAATTTAATAACATAAAATGTTATATCTGCTATAATCCTCATCTGACAGAGTGAGCTCAAACACTGTTCTAAATATTATTCAAATCCACCTATATTTTGTATCTACGTAATATCCAGACCAGAGAATTATTTTCATCACATCCCTTTCCCAAATTACTTTCACTCAGCTATTTGAGCATTTCTCATGCATTAGGCTCTATGCTCCTACCTCTATTTTTTTCCCATTATTGTTCACTCATTGCAATTATTCAAAGTTCATCTTCAGATGAAATAAATAGCTCTGGATATCATAATAAAGAAAAATGTGTAAGAGAATACAAAAGTCTGGAGAATATATGAACATATCATGTAGATCTGAACAGTTGTTAGAAATAGAAAGTAAATTTGGATTTGAGCTTCCTAGGAGACAAAGAAAAAAGGGAAGAGGTAAATAATACTGACCCACAAAGCCCATGAAGAAACACCATTTAATCATTTAGCATCCCAGGAACTTTTCTTATACTAGATTGGAGAAAGTTCAACAGTGAATCTGTAGGACATTGTGTGATACAGTAAACAGAGTCTATAACCTCATCCCTAAGACACTGCATTGTTTGCAGCTATTTATAAATATTTTCTTTAATGCAGGCTAATGGTGAAACACTGATGCACAATCCTGTGGAAGATTTTGAGGGGTCAAGGTCAAGTGTATAGCTCTCTGAAGTGATCCAAATGATATATTTAAAATTATCAGAAGAACTAGCTTAATGTCTAGTTTTTCAGGTAATCAATCCACCATAGATACTCTTTCCTTCAGATAACTTCTTAAAAAATCAGGACTGAAAAGCAGCAGTCATAATTGCTGGCAAGAACACAGAGTGCAGAGATACTATGACATGATAAAGTTTACATGAGGAATTTCAGAAACAAAACTAAAAGGCGTGCAGAAACGGAGAGCTGAGGATCCCAGCCTTCCTCAGCAAGCATTTCTGGGTCTGCTTCAACACACAGCTGAATCAGAGCCCCTGGACAATGCGTCTGGACAATAGGCATTACCTTCTAGAAAAACCTCTCGTATAACATTGTCAGATTCGGGCCAACTGCCTTCTGGAGGACAACTGCAAAGACACTGCATTTCATCTTGGGATATCCTTTCTTGGCAGGATCAATTGCCTCCCTAGACCCATCCTAGGGTGTGGCAATAAGACTACACCATCAGGGTAGAGAACATAAGATACATATCTTTTGATTCTCCATAGCAGTTGACAATGCTTTTCTCTATTTCTCAGATACCCAAGTTAAGCTCCTTGAAGCTCAGATTATTTATTGCATTACTTTTGTAAACTTTCTCCCAAAGGAACGTGTGATCCGTACACAGTTGGCACCAAATATTACTGGATGGCAGATTTGTTTTTAAAATGGTAAAATTAGGGCTTCCCTGGTGGCACAGTGGTTAAGAATCTGCCTGCCAATGCAGGGGACACGGGTTCGAGCCCTGGGCTGGGAAGATCCCACATGCCGCGGAGCAACTAAGCCCGTGCGCCACAACTACTGAGCCTGTGCTCTAGAGCCCGCAAGCCACAACTACTGAGCCCACATGCCTCGAGCCCGTGCTCCACAACAAGAGAAGCCACCGCAATGAGAAGCCTGCGCACCACAACGAAGAGTAGCCCCCGCTCGCCGCAATTACAGAAAGCCCGCACACAGCAACGAAGACCCATCACAGCCATAAATAAATAAATAAATAAATAAATAAATAAATAAATAAATAAATAAATAAGTGAGTAAGTAAGTATATTAAAAATAAATAAATAAAATGGTAAAATTAGATAATACATCTCATCTAAATTCATGGAATTTTCTCCCCTAATATGACAGCCATGTGATAGCTTAAAAACACATGCTTTGTCATCCTTCAGTAGCAGTTTATTCATTAGTACGTTCTTTGCTCTTCTGAAATCCAACATATCTCATCACATCTCATATTTGGTAATTTTCATTCTCAAAAGGTCTTGTTACAAATCCAATGCATTTAATTACCAAACTATGCCCATAAGGGTACCTGGACAATAGCTTACATTTTAAATTGTAGTAGTTGTGGGTGCTGCTAACCTGTCAATCTCAAATATATTTATAAGCTACACACACAGAAGTGAAATGAACAAAGTGATTTCAGACTAACCAGCTCTGACTACACATTTTAAGAAAATCAGTGGGTGTGCCTAGGATCCAATGCTAACAATTTGCTATGCACTGCAGTGTTACAGCTTTCCAAATGGTAAGTAACTGTTTAAAAATTCCGAAGCCTTCTTAAAATGTTTCACTTAAACATTTCTGCAATAAAATCTTATTGAACTGTTGCTTTCATTAATTTTCTACAGACTAGAGAGCAAGGAATTCAAGTTCGATTTTTTTTTTCTTTTAACTTTGCCTACTACTAGCAAATAAACTGTGCCTCTTTTTAAAATAAACCCCTGGCCTTGAGTTTTGGCCCCTTAATAGTAGTCTACATGGTTGACTACCCTTGGTGTTAAATTTTCTTAAATTGTATTTCTGTCAGTGTATCATTTTTTTTAAGCAATGGACCCTATAATAGCAAGCACTGGTCTGTCAGGGGTGCATTTTACCAGCACGACACAAGTATTTTTCACTACAGGAGACAAACAATGATATGTATTACATGCGGTAAACACTGCCTTTGGTACATAGGGTTCTTTTAGCATTTATCTGTCTAAAATCTCACTGTGTCCTGAATGGGGGGTTGCCGGGGAGGGAGAGAAACCCTGCCTTATATTAATGTTGCCATTGGCTATAGCACAGTATTAGAAAGAGTCCACATGCACTGGGTGTTTGTCATCAAAGCAAACCTTGATTTAATATTAAATGAACACAGTCAGGTATATTAGCCCATGTTTAGTCCTTTTCTTCCAAACAATTACTACATCTCTCTTTTACAACTCTTTTCCCAGGTATTGGTACTCCCCTCCTTTTATTCACACATATCACTACCAAACAACTTTCAATCAAGCTTAACAAACTAAGTATTAAAAAATAAGACTGCTCTCCAAATTGGGGGTACATAAATCCCAGGGATGTTTAAACAAGGAATAGCCTTTCTATTTATTTGATATCTTAGGCTTTACATATTGTTTTCCTAATTAAAAAATGTACAATGGAGTATTTATGATTTATAAATATATATTTAAATTGAGGGTGCCCACTTAGATTTCCTTAGGAATAAAGGTATATAATCAAAACGTTTAGAGAACACTGTGAAAAGGAATACCAGTTAAGATACTGGCATTCAATTGTCCTTGCCACCCGAGGAAAAAGATATAAAAATCAAGACTACAAAGAAAACCTAAAGCAAGCTAACGTTTTATATATAATTCTACCCTATGGGATATTAAATATAATGCTTTACAAGGCCATAGAACTTTCACGTGCTAAAGTGTGGAGAGCATGGGCATATAAGATATTTTAGAAAACTACCACCTCAGTTACAAAGAAAATCTTATGTTCAATAATTCCCCAAAGATTCAAATTCAACTTACTTTATGTAAAATACACTATAATTGTAATTCAACAACCCTTTCCAGATTCCAATAAGCTCCACTCTTTTTTTTTTTTTTTTTGGTTGTGCTGGGTCTTTGTTGCTGCGCGCGGGCTTTCTCTAGCTGCGGTGAGCGGGGGCTACTCTTCGTTGTGGTGCGCAGGCTTCTCATTGTGGTGGCTTCTCTTGTTGCGAAGCACGGCCCCTAAGTGCGCAGGTTTCAGTAGCTGTGGCACGTGGGCTCAGTAGTTGTGGCTCGCGGGCTCTAGAGCACAGGCTCAGTAGTTGTGGCGCATGGGCTTAGTTGCTCTGCGGCATGTGGGATCTTCCCAGACCAGAGCTCGAACCTATGTCCCCTGCATTGGCAGGCGGATTCTTAACCACTGCACCACCAGGGAAGTCCCTCCACTCTTAAATAATTTTTTTCCTTCATGGCTTTGGGTGCATGTGGTATTTAAGCATCTCTTCATCTATCTTCTTTGTAGATGAAAAGTTGGTAAAAGATCTTATTATGCTAGTAGCATTTCATATTCTTGATTATTAATCATTCTTAAACCTCATCTTAATCTGCTTCTTTAATCTTCTTCTCATGTTTAATTTTCCAACTATCTTATCTTCATAACTCAGTGCAATTCTTCCTTCGTAACAACAGAAACTCACATTGGAGTGTTGGCCAGTGTATTTGATTCTTTCCCTATGGTGTTTCACTGACACTTCCTGACAGTTCTATGAATGGGTTTGTTATTCCTATTTACAGATAAGTAAACTGAGGCTTGGAGAGGTTGAGTAACTTGCTAGGAACATACAGCTGGGAAGGAGCAGAAAAAGGGCAGACCTCACATCTGCACTCCTTACCATTATGCCTCTAAAACCTAGGGATTAGGTCTAACCGCATCTGGTTTGGGAGATGGTTAGGGAATTAGAAAGAACTGATGTGACATTTTTCTTTCTATAAAGTACTATCACAGAAGGTAAAATCAGCAGACGAATGCATTATAACAGTTAAATATGACTGATGTTCCATTAATGATAGTTGGGGGTGGGGCGTGCAACACACAACGTGGCAGATAATGAGAAATACACAGTGAAATGATTTAAAATACACTGTATGCGTTAAGATGAAATGTAGGATGAGCTTGTGACTTCAGAATCACAGTGAAAGACTAAGTTGTGGTGAAAATGAAAGGTTCTGTTTACTACTCGGCAGATAAATCCTCAAAGGAAAATCAAAAATATTTAAAAAAATTTTAATCTCCTCAAAATATATCTTTTTTTCTCAGGTCACTGCAGCAATCCACAGTTAACTGAGAAGACAAAGCATTTAACATGTTTAGTCAAACAAGCATGTGATCTTTATTCTAAAGATAATGGTTAGTTTAATAAATATCACTGACAAGATTATTTCAACACCTAGCAGACTATCAGCTCAAGATCAAATGACCTTTCCTTAAAATCAAGCTCAAATTGATCCATTTTGGAAGGTAAGAATCACAAAGTGATTAGTAATATAGGTTTGAACTTAAAAGAGGACAAGATGGAAGTTAGAACACATGCCCATCTACCAAAAAGAATAGGAGGGCTGCTAGAAACTGTAATAGGAAAAAAAAAAAAAACACTCAGGAGGTGCAGGATGACAGTAGGAATTAAGACTTGTAAAGTCATTTGGCCACCACCTCGTAGCTTTCTGGAAGTTATGTTCAAGATTTTTTTATGCACGAAGGATAGATGGCCACTGCTTTGAAAGCTCACCCGTTCATGCTGTGCCTCTGTAAGATTCAATGTAAAGCTTCTTAACCAATACCCATGATGCATCATTTTATAATTTTATAAATTTAAATACAGGCTCAAGTACTTTGATTTGTACTTAAGGTTTAAATTTAACTTTTAATTTCAAAAGTAAAGACAGCTTGTATATCCAGATCCCACTCTCACAAATAAGAATGCATATTAATCTTTTAGTTTTGAAGATGAATGCTTAGCTCTTCTTGATACGAAATTAAAATTAGTGAGCTAGGGTTAGGTGAGGGGTGCAAAGCATAAGTATAAACAGAACACTTCTGTAACGTCTGTCTTATCAAGAATGTGATTCAATTGTTTTAAATAATCATATGTCTTTGATGTATTTTCTCTTAATGCTGGGTTTGGAAACATTGATGATAATTAGAGCGAATATGTTCTTTTAAATGGTTTGTACGAGAAAATAATTTCATTAAATAAGACTTGGCTTGACTTTTAAAATAATGAAAAAAAATCACCTTTCAGACCTAGAATAACTGATGTTTCTACTTTAAGAGTAGAAATTGGCAGCCTTTGAAAAATCCTTATCTTTGCAATTTTTATTACCTAAGTATTCAAAAATATCAGTTACATTGTGATCAGGGCAGAGTTTAATGACATCTTTGGCCAAGGTATTACTGTCATACGTGCTGTGTTGGCAGCCCTAGCTCATCAATATGAACATTCCTTTGTATTTCATATTGAAATATAATGATGTATAAATACTCCATTATATAGATGTATGTAGATGTGTCAATTTAAACTCAAACATACAACTATACCATCTCTCGTGAATTAGCAACAGTCAAGTGACCTAATCCTGATGTCTATTTTGAGACGCATATTTCACAACTATTATGTAATCACACAGGGTCATCACTGAGGCCAAATAAAAAGACATCCAAAAAAAAAAAAATACCAGTAAATAATACATGAAAATAATCCCATTCAATTTAGCAGATGAGTTCTGTTATCCCAAATGGAATTCAGTCTCTAACAGCCTGAGTAAGCTTCACAGTGGTTCTCGGACAGTAGTTATTACCACTTCCTTCCCTGACATTTAGAAAAGTATAAGGTGTGTTCTTGGTTGTAACAGTGATACCAGGGATACCACAGGACCACATAGTGGCTGCCTGTAACCTTGCCTCTTGCTCTCTCACTCATTCCAACCACACTAGCATCCTTGATGTTCCTCAAACATATCAGAAAAGCTTCCACTGCAAGGTCTTTGTACTGACTGTTCCCTGTGCCCACAATGTCCTTCCTATACATCCCCATGGCTCTTTCCTTCACTTTCTTTAGGTCTTTGCTCAAGTCACCCTCTCAACCTGGCTGTCCCTGTCTACACTGTTTAATTTTTCAAAGCCTTATCTCCCCACCACACATACACAGGCACACTCACCCATAAATACAAATTCTGCAAACCTCTTACACTGCTCCATTTTTCCTGTGGTATTTATCATCTCCTAATGTACTCAATACTTAGTTTGTTGATTATCTGCTTCCACAGCTAGAATATAACCTCTTTAAGGGAAGGAGTTATTTCTGTGTTTTACTCAGTGCTGTATCCTAGGGCTTTGCACAGGACATAGAGTATATAGAATAATATTTTTTGAGTGGAAAAATGGGGAACAAGGATGTTAAGTGTTCTGACACGGATGTCAATTATACCTCTGTTGATAACTTACCAATGTCTGCAGTAAGAGGTGAACGATGCAAACAGCATGAAGCTTACAGAGCTAATTCTATCTTACTCTGCATCTAAAAGTAAACTATGAAGCCTAAAACTCATCTTTTATAATAGGACTACTGGCTTACAAAAGGATTTTTACAGAGCATAATTTTTACTTCTTATTTATAACCCCCCTTCTTAAAATTTTTTTCTAATCATTCTTGATTATATACCTCTTCTCATTCACCCTACTGGTTCCATGTGATATAACCACACTAAAACTCTTTACATATTTTCCTTAGTTATTCAACTATGGTGAGTACATCATTTGTAAAAAATTTGAGAAATAACTTGCCAATAAGTTCTTCCCAAATTCCCTAGACTACCTTATTCTTCATATAGTAAAATATTAATACCTTTGTATTTATACAAAATCAATTAGAAATATAAGATTCTACATTCATTATTTATAGAAATGAAATATTGGCACTCAAGTATTTGTTAAGTGACTAGATGGTTTCATTTTTAAACTGTTAAAGAGATGGCAAAGCATGTAATCATAAATATAAACCCCAGTCCTATCCACTCAGCAAGAACACATTGTGGAAAGAAGGGATTCTTGTAGCTCAGAACCTTTTTCATTTTTTTTCCTAATAAATGGCCACAGAAAATACTACTTGCTAAGTTTTAAGACAATTCAATAACTTATTGTATTATTTCTTTGTATCTCCCAAAGCACAGACATCCTTCAGTGGATATTCACGTGTAATACTTACAGGCTTTAAAATTATGTTCATAGTATAGTAAAGCTGAACTTCTCACCTGCAAAACTAAATAAACCTGCCCATTGAAACCAGTACTCACTTTTAGTGTTAGAAGTTATGATTGTTTTTTCATTCACCTATCTACCCCCAGCCCCTTCCACTCAAGCAAACGCACAGGTACTAATCACTTATCTTATTCAGTCTAATATGCAGATGTTGGTCAGAATTTATTTTTATTGAGTGGTTGATAAACACAAAATAAGCATCACACTCAATGCCATAAAGTATTTTAAAGTGTTAACAGTCTTGATTCTATTTTTTTTGATGAAATGTGAGCAATCTATCAAAGGACATTACTTAAGAGATTTTAAAATCTTTTAAAAATAAAAAAAAGAGAATAGTTTAAAAACTGGTATGCACCTCTGTTAGAATTGCTATAATAAAAACATGACATTGTTTTAAAAGTTTTCAGAAATCAGAATAAACTAATGATGTCTAAAACTTCCTTTTTCCCCTTGAAGTTGCATGTTGGGATCCCACAGCATAAATGAGATGGGGATTTATTTTTTCTTGGTGGTATTTAGATTACTATTATATGTAATCATCAGCACGTTTTATGACATTGCCTGCCCCATTACTAATCCATGTCATATTTGATATTTATGTTTACTAAAACTGATTTTCTGTTTTTATTAATAGGATGGGTTTACTGTAGGCAATGCTTTACTGAATTTGTAATAACAATTTTACTTAAATATGGCTTTGGTGTACTCCTCTGCAAATAATCTTTGAATTCTTAAGAGTCTTTTATTTTCCCAGTAGCCCAGTTGGAGAGTTTTTAATATTACGTTGAATCATAACAACACAAGCTGGTTAGAGTCTAACTTAATACATGCAGCTTAATGTTAATTTTCCAACTTCAAATCAGAGATCTAACTATTACGAGATGATTATTTATCTCAAGTGTGATTTTGTTTTAAACCAGTAAAGTCCACAGCTAGACAATTTTGCATCATAAAAACCCAACAGTACGGAGTAAAAGAATTCAGCAAAAGATTTGGAATCTTTACATAACTAAAAAAATTTTGTTGAGAAGAAAAAGGTCTATCAAGAAGTTTTGATAGTATAGAGCAGAAAGCAAAAATGGCACAGGTGAATGCCCAAGTGACTGATGTGGGATTTATAGTAACTGTGTTTGTAATATAGTAAATATGTTTGATGAATATAATAAAACGGTATGTTTAGGTCCTAATTCCTTTAGGGAAAAGTTATCCATTCATATGGATAATAAGGGGCAAAAAACCTCAATAAGCAAAAGAAATTGCTTTAAGATAAGAAACAAAACTAAATGCCACATTTCTGGCTTCACAATGTAACTTCCACTCCAAAGTAAATTTCTTATAAATACCTTGAAAAGGGGAACATACAGTTAATCATCAAAACAAATATGCAATGATGGCAGAAACAGAAATGGAACAGACAGTATCAGACTCCATCAAAGCTAAGAAAAACAGAATTGGGTGATAAAAATCACAAGGGAATAAATTTAGGCATTCTACAGTATTATAAAAATTGTCTTTCCTCTTAGACTGGTGAACACTCTATAAGAATAAGTCAGTGCTATAGTTTACAATACTAAGGAATTAGCTGGCATCAAGCATCTGAATTTTACAAGTTTCAAAGTGTGCCAAACTATGGTGATCTGGAGAAAGTCAATTATGACAAAAGTCAACGCTCATTCTAAGGTTGTATAGATTCTAATATCTCTATGTGCAGCATGCATACATACACCTACATCTCTTTAGATGCTTACAAAGGGAAATGCCATGAATCAGTAGGAGTCATCGCTTACGTAAACCGATTAAAAAATTAAAAAGGAAAGGAAAATGCCTTTTTAAATAAACATGGCTAATGTAAATGCTGTTTTAAAAAGCTATCTGGTCGACTGATAGAATATTGCTATTTTTATTTTTACTTTCTTTGTTTTTAAGATCTTGTCGTATATTTACAGTTCATATATTTTAACAATTATTGATGAAAGTGAGAAATGTTAGCTAGTTTCTGTTTGGAAGATGGGATGAGGTTACAGTGTATAATTTTGAATGATAGAAGACATTCTCATGGGAACTGGGAAATGTTTTCAAACCAAATACCAAAATAATATTTCAATGACTCACAGTGTAATGAGAAAAAATACAGGGGTCATTTAGGTTGGTGCAATTTTTCTTTAAGCCTATATAATTTTTATGTGAGGCAGAAAACTGAACTACATAACACATTTCTACAATGCATATATTCATCAAAACCATTTACAAAATTACTACTTTCAGCATATTTTTTAAATGAGATTCCTTAATAAATTATGTTTATGCAGTCAAAACAGCATTAAAATTTATTATTAGTCACTTAATGGAAGTTAATGGTGAGTTTATAAATGAAGTGCTGGCTTACTTTGATATACTCTAAGAGCAACCAAAAATAGAGATTCTTTCCCAGAGTTCTATGTATTTATAAAGTGCAAAATAAGCAGTTTTGGCAATTCTCAAATGTAGTTCTTCCGGATGCATTTAATCCTAAATATACTTGTAGGAACAGAATGTTTTTCTGCTAAGTCAGGTATGTCTAACTTATCCATCTTATGCGTAAAAACTATCCTAACTGAAGTATTCCGTGCTTTATGGAAAGATAAAAAACAGTAAAGAGATAGAAACAGTGTGAAGTATTTTTTGTATTTCTAATATTCTTGGTGGGGGTTATTTCCAGTGACAATATCTCAAGTCTATAAAACAAACCAAAACAAAAAGGCACAAAACTAAAATAATTAGTTAAATACTCACTCACTGAAAGTGGGTGTTATTACAGAATTAAGGACAGATATTGTACATAAATTTACAAATAAGAAATTCTCTATGTATTGATAGATAGGATATTTTTAACAGAGATTGTTGCAGAGAGGTTGTTGCTCAGGAAGTCTAGGGTGGATCGACCCTTTTTTCCTAAAGCAAGGGGCACTCTGCCAAAGTATTGTACAAAACAACATTATCACTCCTGATTTGTACCAGTCCATGAACGACATATAGTCTAAAATGTTTGAAATAGAATGCAATAATGCTTTCCTATGATAAACAGAAAAATGGACTTAAAATTACAATATTTTATAAAGCTATAAATAAGGTAAGATAATTTACAGGGAATATAGCAGTATTTTTCAAAGACCCTAGAGTCTAATACACTCAGATGCCAAAATATTTCATAATACTAACAGGAGCTTAGACATTTAAATATGATGAAAGTTATGACTATTATAAAGTGTTAAGAAAGCTCAAATGAAGCTCTTAGGAAAAAGAAAGTTTATTTGGGAGGAGTTTCATTCCATATAAAAGATTAATTTTTTGGAATTTAAAACAATAAAAAGTTATATTTCAAATAATAATGTACTGCTTTCCAGGGGAGATATTTTCAACCGCCTAATGTTAAAAAGATGACAAAGCAGGAAAAACAGAATGAACACATCAGTCAGCATTAAAAAATAATCTGTGCAATTAACTGTCAGATAAAATAACATTAATAATGTATTTATATTTACTTTTAAGGCCATAATTATGTACTAATATAAAGTTAACCTTATATAAAAATTTATAAGTACCAAATTTGATCAGTGTGAAATAAAGTTATAGCCAGGTTAATGCTCTATGTAGCATTTAATTTTAATTTTCTATTGTAAAATCATATTATATTAAAGCACATAAAATTTGCAATCAGCATAGAAGCTTCAAATCCTTTTTGTTAATTGGCAACTGTGGTAGAGCATGAAGCATCGTTCTTTCCCGTCACTTTCATCGTCACTTTCATTTTAAACGAATCATCCTCACGTATAAAAATAGCAAATTGCATTAAATTTTATATAAGACGTTTTCTGTTTCTCATATAGAAGAGCTGTATGCAGCTTCCATGGCAAGTATCACAGCAAACAGCTTTGAGTACATTCTCTGGTAAAACACCATTCATAGAGATACAAGATACAGCCTTCATCGACTTACTGCTTAAAATATACTACAAGTAAGAAAATGCAGGCTTAAATTAAAAAACCTACAAAAATGGTCCAACAGCTTAACTGGTAAGTTCTGATATTCTACACTGTCTCCAAATTGAGAAGTAAAGTATTTTGCTGTATCTCCTAGTTCTGACTTTGTAACACTTGACATAAAATCTTAATTCTAAAACTGATGATACATTAATAACTACTTTATTCATATTTTCCAAACTCAAATCAGAATGCTAGATAGTTTAGCAGTAGCTACATAGTCCTGTAAACATCATTACTAAAACTTGACTAGTTTTACACAGTAATTGCTAATCTACTTTATACATTCTCTGGTTCAAGGCACAAAGATGCTTCCATATCTACTTTGTCATAAACAACTTCTAAAAATTAAAAAAATATAAATGTGTTGGATACATTTTTAACAGATTCATTTCTAGGTCTTGGCATATAAATATTAGTGGGCAGACCAACTTCATAGTTTAAGTCAGAAAGCGTATTTAATAGAGGAAGTTTTAAAAAATCAATCTTTCTGTTCCTTTTTCTAATGAATTTCCGAGGATGAAGAGCAATCTTAAAAACTGGCAAATTCCCTCTCATCAGACAGGTATATCTTATATTCTCCAGAAAAGTAAAAGATATTGTATCAGCCCTGTTATGGAAAGTGAACTGTTAAGATTTGAAACTCAGTAATAAACTGTAAAAATCTTCTCTTTTTCATAAATATAGCTAATTGTGCCTCGAAGGAGAAAAAAAAAATCTAAGCAAAATCAAATTTACTGCAGTAATAGTTTCTAATACCCTAAAGAAAATATCTTATGATTTAAATTCTTGTACTCATCATTCAAAGAACTTGTAAAAACATGTCACCACTATCACTACTCAGAATAAGGCAAAATAAAGTGTTAGAACTTCAAGATTCACTGTTCAGCAATAAAAGTGTCTTTTGTGTTTGCTTTTGGTAGGAGAAGTTAACTAGGAAGTTAAATACAGTTGGCAAAAAATATTTCACTCTTCTCTAGATATGAAAAATTATCTGGCTCAGGATAATATCTATAACCCATAATTTACTGGTACAGGTAAGCAATTTTTTTCTTTATCATTTTCCATATTCTTACTTAGATGCCTAGTAATTTAGACAGAGAAACACAAACCTGTAAATTATTTATGGCTCGTTTGTGCCTCAAAGATATTATGTAATATCCGAAGACCCGAAAACCAAACTAAACTACTTTTTAATAGGATTTAAATGGTTAAGCATTGGCTGTGCAAAACACAAGAAGGAAATGTACTGAACTAAGAGGGAAATGAGAAGAATTATTTTCAAAGCTCGGGAAAATAGCCACAGAATATTACTTGTTCACTGATCATACTGCAGATTTTGTGTAATTAATAAACAATTAGATAGTAACAGTTTGAGGTGCACCTCCCTTTTTCCCTTAGTTAATTTTTGTCCGTGACCTAAAATCATGCTTCTCACACAGCAGGCATCCAATAAGCATTTTTGAATGCCTGTTTATACCCATTCAAAGAAATTAATTGGTAAATAACGTTTGCTTGAACGTATTTGTCTATTCGACATACAGAATCCGACTATTTTAATTTGCCAATCAGACATATGCTTTTAAACATAGACATAATTTCACTGAGATACACACTTTCCACATAAAACTAAATACCACATCTGCGGCATAATCTATAACACATAACATGGTGTTTTACACACATACCATTTCCCCGTTTCACTTCTGCAATTTTTAAGTGTTGATCAATTACTCCTTGCCAAGGAAGTCACGTTATATACAACAAAACCTTCAGTTTAAATAAGGGATAAGCTTGCTGTTAACAGCTCAGTTTGAAATGTTAACAACCCTTAGGCTGTTAACATAACAACTGGCCATTAATGTGGTAATGACCAATTTAAGAGGAAATTGTACTCTGAGAAATGAATATATTGGCAATCAGGACCAGGGTTTAAATTTGAAAGAGTATGATTTTTTAAAAATAAGGTAACAAGATTAAAAGTTTGAGCCTATGAGAAATCAACTAAAAGTTGTATCACAAAAAGCAACATATAGACTCTTTTAAAGATTTCTGAGATGAAAACTATTTTGATAAATTCCCTTCAACAATACACTTAAGACTATCAAACACCAGTTGAACAACTTATTTTTATTACCATAAGGAAAATTAAAACAACACAAGGTTACTCTCTCTGCTCTCTACTATGTAGACAACTGCAAAACAGTTTCACTCCCGACACATGTATTTCATTGGCAAATTTACATTTCTGATTTAAAAATATCCAGAGATTTCAAGAGACTCTCCTTAAATTTGACTTAATTTTTGTCTTTATTGCTTATTAGAACACTTTAATCTTGCCCAGACTATATAAACTCCTTGTTTTGGAACTGTTGTTACATGAATCCACTGGAGATACTGCAATTGTAAACAAAAGTCAAAGACAAGAGTCCAAAAGCCCACGGCTATTGGTTAGGAAGATAAAGCAAAAGTAGGAAGCAAAGTCAAGTCACTAAAAGCAAATACAAAGACTCTACGTAGAAATCAGGCTCTAATTCACAATGAATAGAGGAGAAATTTTTATTTGCAAGAGGAAAGTTCCAAGACTGTAGAGCCTGAAAGAATTCACAGAATAGCTTAATTCTGATTAGTTGTGTTAGTTAAGGAACTCCTTGCCTATAGTCACTTCCCATTCCCATTGCTGGCATCTTACATGTATTTTGTGCCCCCGGAACACAGAGAAGTAGTAGCAAGTGGTTATAATTAGTCAGGGGGCTGTCAGATGAAGCGGTCCTAAGAGGGGAGAGAGTAGAATCTGATAAACAGTACTGGACTCACCCTCTTGTAATGACCATTCATCAAACAATATGTTCTTATATATAAACATTGAATTGGATTGAATGTAACTGAATTATATACGAAGCAGCACCAAATTCCCTAGAAAACACCTCCTGAAATGACCAAGGAATTACTGATTGATAAATTTTGTGTCATAAGGGAAAAAATTCAAAATGAATCACTTAATGTCAGACTAGAAAAATGATTAATCGTATCAAATATGAAAGCCCAAATGATGCCATATATCATTTCTCTAATTTGATAGATCCTACTTTATTAATATCAGTAATTTGCAGCTGAATGAAGTCACAAAATTCCCTGAAAAGCAAAATAATTTTTCTTAAATACCAGTCCATATGTTGAGTACTAAACACTAGGATACAAGTTAGTCTGCTTCATGGCTTCAGAAGCAAGAACATCTGCGTTGTCCTGAAACCATTCAGATGTTTACAGTTTGGAGAGTGGCTATCATTTCCCCATAATGGTGGAGGTCTTTACTTTGTTATTTTCCATAAAGCTACTGGCAAGACTTAGGCTGTTCGACTTTCAGTGCTATCTTTGCGAAGATCACCTGGAATGACATGGTGGGTGGAGGGAGGTGTATTCACACTTGGGGAAAGTTTTCAACCCTGTATGATAAACACCTTACTAATAAATGCCAGTTAAGAGTTTCAAATTGACTTTCTCTGACAAATCTGAAACAGAAAGATCGCTGAATTACTTTGTGCTACGCTCAGCCTGACCTTGTCACTTTTGTGCTAATAAAACATCCTGCATGCTGATTTCTACCAAATACATCCTTGATGTGAATGGGCAGTTTCCATACAGGCAGTGGAATAACCTATCCCCAGGTAGGAGCATCAGGTAAGGCAAATAAATGGGAACACTTTGAGATATTGTGTTTTCCTGGCCATTGCTGAAGCGATCATGTGTGGAACAGGCACCTGGCAGCATTTTGAAGGCTGCTAGGTGGACATCTTTCAGGAATAGAGGCTAGCAGGAAGGAAATGAAACCCACAAAGACACTTACAAAGGTACTTTAAAAGGAATCCAGTCATCACTGGTGTGCAAGGCTAATTCCTACCTCAGATAGTCTCTGCGACAAAGGATAAGGTTAGCTTTAGTGTACAGGGTGGAGCCCACCTCTCCCAAACGACAGTCACAGCAGGCACACTTCAGGCAGTCTTCATGCCAATATTTGTCCAGTGCCTTTAGAAGATACCGGTCCTTGATCTTTCGGTTGCAGCCAGCACAACCTTTCGGCTTGGTGTCTGGCTGGACTGAGAGCATTTGTATACCTAAAGGAAGACAAGAACAAAAAAGAGAGCTGGGACTCCAAGAAAGAATCAGAAGATGTCCCAAGACCTCCACCAAGTTAAATAGTTCAGATCGCCTTTTTCAAGGGGTGTCAGACGTTCTTTTTTGAGGGCCATACAGATATCGAACTAAATTTTGGAAACAAAAGAGCCTCAAACTTTGTCAAGTCCTTGTTAAACCATTTACGAAGTCACACCTATAGAGTGGTAAAACAGAGAATTCATGTTGCACCTGGTAAAAGTTGATATTTTATATATATATATACACGAAGAAGTTAAGTAATATTACATAATTTTATAGTGTCCCCATTTTCTACATAAAGAAGTTCCTTTCGGGAGAAAATATGAGTAAATGGCTAACAATCTCAAAGAAAGCTGCTTAACAAAGTAGCCTGTGCACAAGCTGTAGAAGTCAAAAATGAGTTTTCCTTTATTGGTTAAAATTTTCACCTAACACGGGCTTGATGGCAGAAGGAAAGTGCACCCTTATGGGATGCACTAACCTCACTTAGCAGTAGAGATGTTTATACTTAAGCACAGAGTACAGTCTCCTGAAAGGCTCACCAATGTTATAATACTTGTTTGCCTCCAAAGACTTCCCCCTGTGCCCTTGATATTTCAAAGTATTCATTGTGTTAAAAATTTTTTTAAATGTACTTACACTCACAAGCATCAGTCAGTGCTTCTACTAATGGCAGATGACCTAACTATATACTACATGCTTTTATATAAAATTAAACTATAGGATTATGTAATTTATTATCATAAACATGCACTTATTTATTTTATAGAGGAAAGAAAAAACAATAGAAGACAAAGTCTAAATATAGATAAGGTTACACAAACATCCATATGCAAATATATATTATATACATATATTACATACATACTAGACTAGACATAGGGACATTTATATATTTTAGAGACATATCTCCATCATAAATAAGGAGTCTAGCTGAGTTCTATGGGTGTTACAACCTGACTGAAATTTTTTCAATGAAAGGGTATTTGCCTTTGAGTTTCTTCTCTCCTAAATGTCAAATACCCAGCTTTTAAAAAAGCTGGACCAACTATTCAGAGCTTCATATTTACCAAATAACTCATTTCAAGCACTATAAAGTACTGTAGACTTCGATTCCAAATTCCTTCGTTTTACAAATTATGATACAGAGGCCTAAGAGAGGTTAAGGGACTCGCTCAAAGCTGAATGACAGTTAAGCACTAGACTTGGTGGCCTTCTTACAGTCCAGAGATCCTGCTGCTAAATTATGCCTCCTCTCTAAGGCATAAAGTTTTAAACTTGAACATAGAACGACACAAGACACCAAATGCCTGCACTTGAAACAGTCTCAAGTAAGAAATGCCAAGCTCTAATCTAGAGCATTTTCGGTGTGTTTCCTGCTCCAAAATAGCTAAACCTTCTTCAGTTTCCTCTGATGCCTGATGATGAAGTCTGCACCTTCATTATCTTTATAATCTTTTTCTTTTTTAGTCACACTGTTAAGAGACATCAAGGCACCGTACCCTCACAGCAGAATAACTTTTCTAGCTACAAATGATACATGAATTTCACATAATAGTGTTATGATGTTGAACCTCCATTAGAAAATAACTTCTCTGACAGAGTGATGGAGCAGGGACCGGCAGTGAGGCATCAAGGTAGCTGCTCATTCTGCATGGGATGCAGAGCCGTGGTCCTCGGAGCTGCAGACTAGCAGCTGGATTTGTACAGAACAGCAGGTGGTATTCCTATAGCCGGCTCTCTGTTCCTTTTCTTTGAAGGAGCTCAGGGTCTAGTGTAGATTAATCATAACCCTTGATAGCGCTACTAAATCTCATTCTCTAGAACTTCTAACAAATGAAGTGTCTTTGATCAGAACTAGTTACCATCTTCTCGCAAGCTTCCACAAGGAATGAATCCCATTAATTACAGTACAGAACATACCCAGGTGCCTCTTAACCATCTACCTGGGGGAGGGAGAGGCTGTGATTTACTAAATGACATTCCGGATTTCATGACTGAAAACATCTAGAGATGTGTTAAGAGTGGCTATTCTAGTTATCTAGTTTATAAGGCTATTATTTTTTTATATCACCAAGCTGAAATTTTTTTGTCCAAATCCTTCTTAGTTGTAGCTAAGCTCTGTTTCTCTGAGTTGTGTTACCATCATCAAGCGTGGAAGGTCACCTATCTCTATTCACAGTGCTTTGCAACCAAGACAGGGGATACCAACATTTGGGACAACTCTACCCTGCTTGTCTTCACAAAATGTTTTTGTTGTGCTGACATTTTAATTTAGCACTCAGAGGCCAATTAATATTTGAAACTCTTACATTCTGTTTGGCCTTGGGAGTAGAAGGAGTTTGATATTTTCTGCTCCATCCTGGTACCTTCTTGCAGAAAACATCATCCCATTGCTCTTGAAAAGGAAATGTTTTTGATACTCTGCAAGTTAACAGTTGTAGAAAAAAGAACTATTTTGTAGTCACCACGTTGCCATGTACCTAAACAGGCATAAAGCAGTCGGCAGCCTCTCTTCAGCATCCGGCAGAACGCGTCTGGGTAGAGTTATGTGTTCGGAGCTGAGAAACATTTCACAAGTTGCTTATAGCACATCAGGACTCATAACTAGTTTTAGATTGGCACGTAAATTGTTCCGAGGGAAATTCTTCTTGCCTCTGAGACCCTGCCATTCTGAGTTATTTGACAGTTTAAGGGAAATCATAATTAAAAAAAGACATAAATAATAGCCTGTGCAGTGTGGTGTACAGAAATAAGTAGAACCATTTCATTTAAACTCTGGTGAGCTTTTAATTGCCTGGATTGCATTGTGAGGCGGCCTCACGGTTGATTGCCTCCATTATGTTCCCTTGTTCTGTGCCATTCATCCACGCAGTCTCAGCTTCAGTAGTTAACACAACAAAGTAACCACAACTCCACAACACACAGGGGTTTAAAAAAAAATAATCATAATAAAAGGTTTGCAGCACTTAGACCCAGTCTTTTATATTTTTGGACTAACTACACGTAGTGAATGGAAAACATTTTGTCCCCTTCGGAAGATTCACAGAGGACAATTTGGGAGAAGGAACAGGAAGAGGGAATACATAAAGGGGGTTGGCAGAGAGATGAGGTGCCTCAGGAAGATGCGAAAATGGGAATGCAGGTTCTGCAGCTGGGAGCAGTGACACAGATTAAAAGAATTTGGCCAACACCGGCCATTCGATTGCCAAGAGGTACCAAACAAAAGATTTTCTCTCCTCCTGCCCATCTTCATCCTCTCCCCAGCCCCCAGCCCCGACTGGAGAACTGGATTGGGCCTAAAAGCTTGTTTCTCTCTGTTCACTGGCCCAGAGCATCCCTACAGGCTGCAGCCCCCTAAGGGACAACAATGCAAATAGATGTCCCCAGATCTCAGGCGCTGGAGCTGCTTAACTCTGTTCTGCCCCTTCAACTCCCAACCCCCCTCCCCATCCTTCTACCACCCCCCCTCCCCTTTCTGAGCAATGGAGCTGGGAACCAATTTGATTCCCTTTTTCTCCAATGCAGCTGCAAGGCTCACAGATACTGACATTTTTCCACTCTTATCAGTTTAATTACAGTTACCATGGCAGCAAAGTGCTAGTGCTTGGCAAAGGCCAACAAGAGATTTGCAAGACTGAGTTCAATTTTGATGCAGCTCACATGCAAAATAAAAAAAAAAAAATAAGAAACATACATACACTCTAACAAAGAATCCCTTGAGGAGTTTATGCTCCAGCCTTTTGTGGTTGTGTCTTTGCAGCCACACAGGGATGATTTGCAAAGAATGTAGCAGTTTTTGTTGCACCTAGCAAGATTAATTGGTTTAAGCAGCAGTCTTTCAAAGCAGTTACAACAATAATATTTCGGATCTTTTCGAAAGACACAAAAGCAGCGGAAGAGCAGGAAAGCTTTGGAGTAGCCGAGAGTGCCGAGCGCCGGCAAAGTGCATCTATGATAGATTGTAACCTTACCAAAACTTTTCTCCTTTTTCTGCATGAGTTGATTTAGGCGTGCCTGAGTTGCAGCGGCTTCGCATTGAGCGCCCAGCCCAAAGGTAGAAGTGGAAGGGGGTCTCTCGGTTTTAGCTCAAGTGCAGACCTGGTGCGCAGCCTACACCTCGAAGGACGGACTATTGTGAAGCCACTTTGGGAGCGGGTCGGAGCGGCGGCGGGGGGTGGGGGGGGGTGGAGGAAGGGACGAGGGCGGCCAGACGAGACACGGCGCACACACGGAGCCCCTCGCCGTGTGGCAGTGTGCAAAATGATGGCGAATGACAAAGCCACATGCTTCCCTAACTCTGCCCGTAATCCTAAAATCCCAGCGGCCCCTTTTAGCGTCGTGGTAACAAATGGATTTGATTAAACTGTCACATGCAGCGTTAGCATAGCATATCATGTTCAATATGAAAAAGATCATAAATCTGACTTGTATTTCATAACAGCAATCTGGGTAGCCCCCATAAAAATGTGCCGCAGCAGTTCGCATCTCAACCTATTAGGACAGAGGCACCTTGCTCCACGGAACCTCTCTCTTCTCGCCACTTCTCCCAACCGCCCCCTCCCCCCGCAGACAGTCACTTTTCCATCTCGTAGGAACGGTATTTCGTTATTACGGCAGAGTGGGCAGAGGCAGAAGTGGCCACCAGAACCCAAAAATGTTCATTTCAACTCCTGGGGGAGGGGGGGGGTGATGGGGTGGGGGTGGGGTGATGAATTCCAGCAAGTAAGGGGAGGAGGGTCGGGAACCCACCTAAGACTGAACTCCCTTCCTACGGGCCGGGCCAGATCGAACATCTCCTTCCCAAACTCTCTCCAGCCCCTGTCTCCCCGGGAGTCGGGGCTGTGGAAATACTGCAGTTCCTCGTGAACTTTGACTATTATCCACTCGAGTCGTACTTGAGACGTTCCGCGCCGCAGCCGCTCTGCTCTCCCTCCTTCCATCAACATCCGCCCGCATCTATTTCACGTCTCATCATAAAAATAATGAAGCCTCACATGGCTTCAACAAAACCGTCTCAGCAGAGCTGCAGCCCGAGTGAAAGTTGCAGTGCGGAGCTGGGCTGCAGCTCCCGTTTATGCCTCATTAGGAGAGGCTGAAGAAGAAAAAAATGCCCACATCCGTACACGCACGCGCGCACCCGCAGACACACACACCACAAATAAGCCGCCGCGTGTACACCCAGTTGCTGCACTTACCTTCTCAATTAAGCGATACAGGGGGAGGCCGTTCAGAAAGCACAGTGGCTGCTTTGTAGCGCTTCTCCTTGGGAAAGGTCAAAAAGAAGCATTGCTTGGGGAAAAAAAAAAAAAAAAAAAAGAGGGGGAGGGAATCTCTCTCTTTTTTTTTTTAAGTTTAAAATAATGAGGTCCTCAAGGATCCGCCAAGTAATGGTGTTGACCGCATCTGAGCCACAGGTGTCCTCCTTTTAGGCAACTGCAGTCCGAGGCTGTCTCTCTCCGTCCTGGCTCAAGACAACTTACCCCAGGAGCACGCGAGGAGCCGAGCTGAAGGAAGCCCCGGCTCTCAGCTGCAAAATGCAATCCCTTCCCAGCCAGACAGAATACAGCCAAAGAAAAGGTCACTCCGTTATTACTGAGCCGGCGGAGCCCAGGCAGCGCTTGTCAAGACCACAGAGAAGCAGCTCCCTTCCGATTTAAGACTATTTACCTCTCGCCCCCCAACCCTCCCCTCTTCTCTCCTCTTTCCTTCTCTCCCTCCCTCCCTCCCTCCCTCCCTCGTTCGCTCGCTCGCTCTCGTGTGCCTGTTCTGCAGCTCCGTCAAGTACAGCCGCCCTC